>NW_027525257.1:0-21851 GCF_052094955.1 Ictidomys tridecemlineatus
TTGGTTTCAGGCCACGATAACTTAAAGTCTCTGTTGGGTCATTGCACATCAGGAATTATCAGGTCTCCTTTCCCATGGGCTGTGACATCATCAACATATTAAATTCCCTCAGGTCAGACATCCAACCTACCTCCTCAGATCTGTTATCTAGAACCATCTCTGATGTAAATGACTATTGTGGTCAGTGCCACAATGGTCAGGTAGAGATGAAGAACGACTCTTGATGTCTTAGGGTAGAGGAAGTTGACACAGAAAAAAGTTATAAAATGGTTGGGAGATCTTGAAAAAAAAGGAAAATAGGGCAGGTGACACCACCCTATATATGGAAACCCTAACTTCCCTGGAAAGTGACGCTCATTCCACGCTATTGTGATACACATTCAGGAACAGCTGTCTAGGAGCCTGCACACAAAGCTCCTGGCACCAAGGAGATTAGTTCCTGCGTCTACAGGGCTGGTTTGCTGCTACTGCTATGGGATCCAAAAGAACCCGCTTTCTTCCTTCTTTTTCTTCCTCTCTGCCTAGTGTTTGGCTGATCTTGACAGAACCTTCTAAAATGGAGGCCTGCAGGCAGGGGAGTGTGGGAAACGAGGTTCTCATACTTTCTGTCCCTCTGGTGTGGGGAGAACACAGAAAGACAGAGATGGTGCTGAACACCCACACAAGGTGTCCGACACACTTGAACCTGAAAGTGGGAAAAGGGTGTTTGTGAAAAGATAGAAGAGAAAAAATTCTAAGAGATTTTAAAAGCGGGAGTTGGAGTTGAAGCTTCAGATACAGACTCTCTAACCAGGTGCCTACAAGTCCCTGGGAGGCATCTTTTTTAAGATGACTGTATACTCCAGTTTGAAGATTGGTCTAGACTTTGATTATGCAAAGGGATTCACATCCTGCAGCCAGCTTCCTCAGGGCACTCTGGACCTTGTTGCTCCTCTGGCTGTGAATGATAGGGCTCAAGAAGGGGCTCACCTCACAGAAGAGCACAGAGACCAGGGTGTCCATGTCCAGCCTTCTCTGGGCCTGTCATAGTGGAAGTTGGGTGTTCCATAGAAGAACAACATGACAGTAAGGGGGTCGCACAGGTGGAGAAGGCCTTCCTCTTGCCCTGGGCAGAGGGAATACCCAGGATGGTCGCCATGATGAGTGTGTAGGAGCCTGCAGTGAAGAGGCAAGGGCTAAGGCCCATGGTGGCACTGACCACGTGGAGCACAGACTCGTTGACAGAGGGGTCTGAGCAGGAGAGCTTCAGGAGAAAGGGGGTGTCACAGAGAAAGTGACTGAACTCTTGGGGCCCACACAGAGTGAGTGTGATGGCCAGCACCGTGTGTGTGATTAAATTCACCAGCCCACACAGCCAGGACCCATTCACCAGGCCAACACAGACCTTCACACTCATGATGACTGGGTACTGAGGAGGAGAGCAGGTGGCCAAACAGCAGTCATACTGGCCAAACAGTCAGTAAGAAGCCTTCTGTGCTAGCACTTGTCACCAAGAAGAAGATCTTGGAAAGGCAGCCCTCATAAGAAATGGCCTTCTTCTCCCAAAAGAAGTTCACCAGCAGTACTGGGAGGGTGGTGGATGTGTAGCAGACGTCCAAGTAGCTCAAATTACTGAGGAAAAAAGTACACTGGAGTGTGGAGAGCAGGACTGACCCTGGTGGCCACAATTATGAGCATGTTCCCCAGGACAGTGGTCAGGTAAATGACCAGAAAGAGCAGAAAGAACCAGCCCTGTAGGTTGGAGTGGTTGGAAAATCCCAAAAAGATGAATTCAGTGACAAATGATTGATTGCTCATTTCCAATGGTATCATAGCTACAAAACAGAGAAAAAGAGACCATGACGAGAATGGACTGAGAGCACCCCAAACAGGCTTGTTAATCTGCAGCAACATGGCAAATAATATTGTATACAGAGATGCCTGGACTCTGGAAAGAGATGTATAGGAGTAACTTTAGAGAGAGCATAACTGCTCACAGACTTTTGCATGGGTGCTCTTTTGTAAGAATAAATGGAGACATGGTCAAAATGCACAACCAGCTATCAACCCCTGTGTCTCATTGAATCTGCAGTATCTTTCTCCTAACACTGTGCTTCACTGTGATGAATTCTTTTTTGTATGTCTGTTATTTCAAGTAATAAGTTTTCACTGTGGAAAAATTAGAAAAATGCAGAAAGTTATTCAGAAGAATAGAACAGGTCACAAAATCAAAGCTCTCTTTGCATTCATCCCATTCTACCTCTATCTATCTTTAAAATATTCAAAGCAAAATTTCCCAATATTTTTGTACTCTATTTAGTTGTTTGCCTTGTAATCTTAATTTCCTAACATGAAATTAAGTTAATATCTCCCTTTTTATTGAACATAGAAACCTTCCATTTTATTTACTATCATAAATATTGGAATAGAAGCTTTCATACATATGTATCTGTGATCATCTCTGATTATTTCTTAAAAGTAAAATTATAAGTCACCTGCTTTTAAATACATTGATCTATTTTTTCAGTAGAAACTTTTATTTTTTTAAGTTTTATAAGATACAAGAAATTTTGACAAATGATATATACTTAGGTATTTTTCTTCTTTTGTATTATAAGATTTACCTCACCAAACTTTACATTTCCTGAAAAAAAAGATTGATACAATTACTGATTTTCTATCATGTTACCCATGCTAATGTGTGATCCATTGTTTGAACTAAAATTTCTTTTACTTTTTCAATCTTAAATGAAAAATATTATAGAGAAACAGTAGGCTCTTGTTCCAGATAGATGTGGATTGAAATCCATCTGTTGTTTACTAGATGTTGTTTGTAAAAATGTCAGCTCATCTCTATTCCTCAGTTTGTTCCTTGCTTAGGATATTAATGATGTCTATTTCACAACTGCTGAAAAAAGTTTTGAGATAATATAAACTATGTGTCTGGCACATTACATTTACTCAATGCCTTGTATCAAGTTAGAAAATGTCTATCCATATTTTACTAGTAGTTTTTTTTTTTTTGGTGTATGTGTGCTGGGTTTTAAATTTAGAGCCCTATGCATACTAAGCATGCACTCTACCACTGGACTTTGCCCCTAGTTTCATTTAGTTATACTTTTTATCATAAATAGATATTGAATTTTCTTATTTTTTCAACATCTATTGAAATGATATATATTTTTTCTTATTTAGTCTGTTACTATGGAAATTCGGTTGATTGAATTTTTGAATATTGAACCAGCCTTGCATTCAGGGATTGATCTCAATTGACTGTAATGTTATCCTTATTCTATATGGCTGAGTTCAGTTTGTTAATATTGTTCGATGCTTGCTTTTTTGTATTCTATTTTCGCTGTTCTACAGAGATAATCTATTTCTTGAAGAATTCTCAGCTGTATTCTACTGTTATTTTCAGTCAATGCATGTTAGTGGACTAGTGGGAAACAGAGAAGGGATTTCTGATGTTTCCAGGACGCCCTGCATTAGGTACTGTAAACTCAGTCACAGAAATATGGCCTTCACATTGACCAACTTTCTAGCAATATGGCTGAGCCTAGTTCTTTTTCCTCCCGACGTTAGACATTTCGGCCTGTTCCTTTCCATAGCTGCAAAGGTTTTTTGTTGAGTGTCCTAATGTAACAGTTTCTGTTACTCTTGCCCCTGAAGATTACAGCTTTTGTTCTATGCAAAAAATCAGTAAATGGGTCTGGGAGGAGTTTTGGCTGCTGTTGCTATTCTTTGTCCCTTCACCTATCCAAGAAATGATACCGTTAAAGACACTATCTCAGAACACTTCCCTGTCTTCCTGGGAGCATTTGGTGGAATCCATGGAGAAAAAGAAAAAATACAAACATCTTATGTCTATAGCCCTCTGGGTCTTTATGCTCTTAAACCAGTCTATACTTAGTCTTTAGCAATCCATTAACTATTTTTTATTTGAGTTTTTTTATAAATAAACTCCTATTTATCTAGTGGGTTCTCCCATAGTTAAAAAAATGCCTGGATTATTTTGGTTGCTTATCTCTCTCCAGACTTTGGTTAGTTGTTTGCCTTATAATCTTCATCCCTAATAAAGTCAAGGAAAGTCATTAATTTGCATTTTCTTCTGCTCTTTTTGGTTATTATAATGATGAAAAAAACATGCTTTCTAGCTATTTCGATAGATACTCAAGGTGAAATTTGAAGTCTATACACTTACTTTCAAAAATATTTAGTAATTTCTAATTTAGTTAAATATGTAGTTATTCTATTCAAAACAATCCCATTCCTAGCATATTTCCAAGGAAATTAATGCAAGGTTCACAAAAATTCTTGTGTAAAAATTCATAATAACTCAAACAAATATTATGCCTTCAGCAGAAGGACAGAAGACAAATCACGGTTTATCATGCAGTGGAATAATTCAGTTACTTTAGAAACACAAATACTGAAACATTAATAACACTGACAAATCTAAAAAAAATTTCTGGGTGAAAGAAGCCAGATACAAAATATATACTGTACGTTATCTCTTCAGAATTAAATTTAAATCTGACATAAAACAATTTGTTGTGCAGTTTCTATTTAAAACTAGCTCATGGGAGACATTATATTAAGTGAAATAAGCCAGAAACATAAAGAGAAATAGCAGTTTTTCACTTCTTAGTGGAAACTAAAAAGTTTATCTCAGAGAAGTATGGAGTAGAGCGGTGGTTATTGGAGCCTGGGAGAGAATCACAAAAATCATTGTGAGTCTGATTTCTTAAAGACGCATGTGAAAGACTGCCTGAAATATGCCCTCTGAGTGTGGTCTTTAAAAAAAATAAGAGTGGACTTCTAACAGGGTCCTCAGAAAATCTCTCTTCTCTCCTCAGTGGGCAGAAGGAGGTCCATGTGTCTGGCTGCCTAGGAGCAAGCTGTGGTGTTCAAATGGGCAGGACCAGGACGGCTGGAGAATCTCAATAATCACTAGTAGACCGCATTCTAGGTGAGGGCAGGCTGGAAACAGGCCATCCAGAAAAAAATGGCTTGAGTTCTGAAAATGACAGAATCTGTGGATTTAGCAAACGGTTGTGGGTCTAATCCACTCATAACACCTACTCCCTGGGTCAGTCCACGGTTGCCACAGTTACCACAGGCCTGACCAGAACAACCCGGAGGGGGAGATGCAGTCTGGCCTCCTGGCTTGGAGGTTTGGTCTGGGGCCAGCTGACCCATTGCTGCCGGCCTGAGATGAAGTTGGACACCGAGGTTAAAGGGAAAAAGGGGGAAAGCGTCCCTAGCTCATGGCAGCCAGAAGGTGGGAGCTGGGGAGGGGATGAGAGAAGACAGTTCGCAGGGGACAAGATGTGATTTCCCAGGGCATGTCCCTGGCCACACTCCACTTTCCCACACTCCTCTCAGTACAGTGGGCCTTTCATATAATTAACCCACAAAATGGATGGATCCACAGATTAGGTCACAAGTCTCACAGTCTAATCATTTCACCTCTGAACACTTCTACTGTGGCTTACCCTGAGCTTTTGGTGGGGGGATACCTTATTTCTAAGCCATAATATTCCCTACAGTCCATGTGCTTTTGTTAGAATACCTTCATGTAGTCTGGGAGAGTAATCTGGTGCCAAAACAAGATTAAAGGGAAATATCTGGTAACTGAAGATGTGACATTTGGAGCTTGGGGAAAAGCTCTGAAGAGGAGCCCTGGGTGGAGCACTTCAAAGTCCTGGTGACGAGGACACAAGAAGAGACCTGGTCTGTGGGGTAGCTGAGTGGCAGTGAGATGACTCCTTAAAACATAAAAAAAATAATGTGAAGGAGCATGTCTGGGGAGAGAAAAAGAGAGAAGGAGGTTGGGCCTGGAGTCTAGGTACCTATGGGGTCCCCCTGAAGAGATTCCAGGAGGCAGCGGGACAGGTTCCCAGGAGATAGGCCTTGGAGTCATGGCTTAGAGTGACTGTGGACGTCACAGGTGCTCATAAAGCCAAAAGAGAACAGGGTGAGGATAGAGGGCCTGATGGACTGTGCGGAAAAGAAGGTGTCCATAAGAAGGATCACCAGCTATCAGCAATCATTCTGCACCACAGTGACAAAGCTCTGCTCTCTGTAACAGGCTTTCTGCAACCCAGTCTAAAACCTCTGCTCCCTATAACAGTCCTTCTGCACCACAGTCTCCAACCTCTGCTCCCTACAACAATCCTTCTACACCCCAGTCTCCAAGTTCTACTCTCTGAAACACTCCTACTGCAACCCAGTCTCGAACATCTGCTCTCTGCAACAGTCCTTCTGCACCTCAGTCTGAAAACTCTGCTCTCTGCAACAATCATTCTGCACCCCAGTCTCCAACCTCTCCTCTCTGTAACAGTCCTTCTGCACCTCGGTCTCGAAAGTCTGCTCTCTATAATATCCTTCTGCACACCAGTCTACAAACTGTGCTATCTGTAACAGTCCTGCTGCACCCCAGTCTTCAAACTCTGCTCTCTGTAACAAGCCTTCAGCATCCCAGTCTCCATTCTCTGCTCTCTGTAAAAGGCCTTCTTCACCCCAGTCTCCAACCTCTTCTTTCTGAAACGATCATTCTGCACCTCAGTCTCCAACCTCTGCTCTCTGCAACAGTCCTTCTGCACCTCATTCTCCAAACTCTACTCTCTGTAACATCCTTCTGAAACCCAGTCTACAAAATTTGCTGTCTGTAACAGTCCTTCTGCACCCCAGTATCCAACCTCTGCTCTCTGTAACAAACCTTCTGCACCCCAGTCTCAAACCTCTGCTCTCTGTAACACTCCTTCCACACCCCAGTCTCCAAACTCTGCTTTGTGTATCAGTCGTTCTGCAACCCAGTCTCCAACGTCTGCTCCCTGTAACAGTCCTTCTGCACCTCAGTCTCCAACGTCTTCTCTCTGTAAAAGTCCTTCTGCACCCCAGTCTCCAACCTCTGGTCTCTCTAACCGTCCTTCTTCACCTCAGTCTCCAAACTCTGCTCTATGCAACAGTCTTTCTGCACCCAAGTCTCCAACATCTGCTCTCTGAAACAGTCCTTCTACACCCCAGTCTCCAGCCTCTGCTCTCTGGAACAGTCCTTCTATACCCCAGTCTCCATAATCTGCTCTCTGCAACGATCCTTCTGCACAACAGTCTCCAACGTCTATTCTGCAACAGTCTTTCTGCAACCCAGTCTCCAGATTCTGCTTTCTGTAAGATCATTCTGTACCCCAGTTTCCAACATCTGATCTCTGTAACATTTCTTCTGCACCCCAGTCTCTAAACTCTGCTCTTTGCAATGGTCCCTCTGCACCCCAGTCTCCAACCTTGTTCTCAAAAACACTTCTTCTGTACCACAGTCTTCAACCTCTGTTGTCTGTAAGGGTCCTTCTTCACCCCAGTCTCTAACCTCTGCTTTCTGTATCAGTCTTTCTGAACCACAGTCTCCAAACTCTGCTCTCTGTAAAAGTCCTTCTGCACCTCACTCTGCAATCTCTGCTCTCTGCAACAGTTCTTCTTCACTCCAGTCTTTAACCTCTGCTCTTTGTAACAGTCCTTCTGTACTGCAGTCTCCAACCACTGCTTTCTGCAATGGTCCCTCTGCACCCGAGTCTCCAACCTTGTTCTCAACAACAGTTCTTCTGTACCGCAGTCTTCAACCTCTTTTCTCTGGAAGAGTTTTTCTCCAACCCAGTCTCTAACCTCTGCTCTCTGTAACGGTCCTTCTGCACCTGAGTCTCCAAACTCTGTGTATTGTATCAGTCATTCTGCACCCCAGTCTCTAACCTCTGCTCTCTGTAACAGTCCTTCTGTACCTAAGACTCCAACCTCTGTTCTCTGCAACAGTCTTACTGTGCCCTAATCTCCAACCTCTTCACTCTGCAACAGTCCTTATGCACCTCAGTGTCCAAACTCTTCTCTCTGTAAGATCCGTCTGAAACACAGTCTCCAACCTCTGCTTTCTGCAATTGTGTTTCTGATAGCTACAATAGTTATTCTGTACCCCAGTCTAAAACCTCTGCTCCCTTTAAAAGTCCTTCTGTACTGCAGTCTCCAAACTCTGTTCTCTGTAAGGGTCCTTCTGCAGCACATTCTTCAACCTCTGTTTTATGTATCAGTCCTTTTGCACTACATTCTCGAAACTCTGCTGTCTGTATCAGGCATTCTGCACCTCAGTCTGCAACCTCTGTGCTCTGCAATAGTCCATATGCACCACAGTCTCTAAGTTCTGCTCTCTGCAACATTCCTTCTGCACCTCAGTCTTCCACATCTGGTGTCTGCAACAGTCCTTCTCAAACCCAGTCTCCAAACTCTGCTCTCTGCAACAGTCCTTCTACACCCCAGTCTTCACACTGTATCTGTCGTTTTTTACCAGAGTCTCAAAACTCTTCCCTCTGTAACAGTCCTTCTGCAAGTCAGTCTGCAACCTCTGCTCTCTGCAACAGTCCTACTGCATCCCAGTCTCCATCCTATGCTCTCTGCAACAGTTTTTTTGCACCCCAGTCTCCAACCTCTGCTCTCTATAACAGTCCTTCTGTACTGCATTCTCCAACATCTGCTCTCTGTAAGGGTACTTCTACACCGGAGTCTCCATCCTCTGCTTTCTGTATCAGTCCTTCTGCACCCCAGTCTCCAACCTTTGCTCTGTGTAACTGTCCCTCTGCACCTTAGTCTCCAACATTTGCTCTCTGCTACAGTCCTTCTAGACCCCAGTCTCAAACCTCTGCTCTCTCTAACAATCCTTCTGCACCTCCGTCTACAACGTCTGCTCTCTGCAATGGTCCTTCTACACCTGCGTCTCCAACATATACTCTCTGTTACAGTGCTTCTACACCTCAGTCTCCAACTTCTGCTCTATGTAAGATGCTTCTGTAACCCAGTCTCCACACCCTGCTCTCTGTAAAAGACCTTCTGCACCCCAGTTACTAAACTCTGCTCTCTTTATAAGTCCTTCTGCACCCCAGTCTCCAACCTCTGCTCTCTGCAACGATCCCTCTGCACCCAAGTCTCCAACCTCTGCTCGCTGCAACAGTCCTTGTGCAAACCAATCTCCAACATCTGCTCTCTGCAACAGTCCTTCTGTACCTCAATCTGAAAACTCTGCTCTCTGCAATAATCCTTCTGCACCCGAGTCTTTAACCTCTGCTCTCTGTAACAGTTCTTCTGTACCTAAGTCTCCAACTTCTGCTCTGTATCAGTTCTGCACCCCTGTCTCCCACATCTTCTCTCGGTAACAGACCTTCTTCAACTCAGTCTTCAACCTCTGCTCTGTGTAACAGTCCTTCTGCACCCCAGTGTCCAACCTCTGCTCTCTGCAACGATCCTTCTGCTTTCCAGTTTCCAAAATCTAGTCTCTGCAACAGTCCTTCTGCACCCAAGTATCCAACATCTGATCTCTGCAACAGTCCTTCTGCACCTCAGTCCGGAAACTCTGCTGTCTTCAACAATCCTTCAGGACCCCAGTCTCCAAACCTTTCTCTCTGTAACAGTCCTTCTGCACCTCAGTCTCAAAACTCTGCTCTATGTAAGATCCTTCTGCAACCCAGTCTCCAAAATCTGCTCTCTCTAAAAGCCCTTCTGCACCCCAGTCTCCAACCTCTGCTCTCTGTAACAGGCCTTCTGCAACCCCAGTCTTGAAACTCTGCTCTCTGTATCAGCCTTTGTGCACCCCACTCGCAAACATCTGCTCTTTGTAACAGTCCTTCTGCATCTCAGTCTCCTATATCTGCTCTCTGCAACAGTCCTTCAGCACCCCAGATTCCAACTTCTGGTTTCTGCAACAGTCCTTGTACACCCCAGTCTCCAACCTCTGGTATCTGAAACAGTCCTTCTGCACCCCAGTCTCCAAACTCTGCTCTCTGTAACAATCTTTCTGTGCCTCAGTCTTCAACATCTACTCTCTGTAACAGTCCCTCTGCACCTCACTCTCCAACAACTGCTCTCTGTAAGTACCTTCTGCAACCCAGACTCCAAACTCTGCCCTCTGTAACAGTACTTCTGCACACCTTCTCCAAACACTCCTCTAAGTAACAGGCCTTCTGCACCCCAGTCTCTAAAGTCTGTTCTCTATAACAATCTTTCTGCACCCAAGTCTCCAACTTCTGCTATCTGTAACAGTCCTGCTGCACTTTGATCTACAATCTCTGCTCTCTGTAAGATCCTTCTGCAACCTTGTCTAAAAACGCTGCTCTCTGTAACAGTCCTTCTTCACCTCAGTCTCCAAACTCTGTTCTTTGCAACACTCATTCTGCACCCCAGTCGCCACCCTCTACTCTCTGTAACAGTCTTTCTGTACCGCAGTCTTCAAACTCTTCTCTCTGTAACGGTCCTTCTGCACCCCAGTCTCTAAACTCTGCTTTCTTTATCAGTCTATCTGCACCCCAGTCTACAACCTCTGCTCTCTGTAACAGTCCTTCTGCACCTCATATCCAAACTTTGCTATCTGCAACAGTCCTTATGCGCTCAAGTCGCCAATCTCTGCTGTCTGCAAAATTTCTTCTTCACCCCAGTCTGCAACGTGTGCTGAGTGTAACAGTCCTTCTGCAGCCAAGACTCCACCTCTGCTCTCTACAATGATCCTTCCGTACCTCAGGCTGAAAACTCTGCTCTCTGCAACAGTCCTTCTTCACCCCAGTCTCCAAACTCTGTTCTGTGTAACAGTCTTTCTCCACCTCAGTCTTCAACCTCTGCTCTCTGCAAGAGTCCTTCTGCACCCCAGTCTCCAACATCTGCTCTCTAAACAGTCATTCTGCACTTCAGTCTCCAAAATATGCTCTCTGCAACAGTTCTTCTTAACTCCAGTGTCCAAACTCTTCTATCTGCAACGATCTTTCTGCACCCCAGTCTCAAACCTCTGCTCTCTGAAAGATCTTTCTGACCCCAGTTTCCAAACTCTGCTCTCTGTAATATTCCTTCTCCACGCCAGTCTCCAACCTCTGCTTTCTGCAATGGTCCTGCTTACCCTAGTTTCCAACCTCTGTACACTGCAACACTCCTTATGCTCCCCAGTCTCCCAACTCTGCTCTCTGTAACAGTCCTTCTGTAAAGCAGTCTCCAAACTCTGCTTTCTGTAAAGGTCCTTTTGCATGCCAGTCTCAAACCTCTGATTTCTTTGTCCGTCGATCTGAACCTCAGTCTTCAACCTCTGCTCTCTGCAAAAGTCCTTCTGCAACCTATTGTCCAACTTCTGCTCTCTGCAAAAGTCTTTCTGAACAAGAGTATCCAACATTTGCTCTCTGAAAAAGTCCTTTTGTACCCTAGTATCCAACCTCTGGTCTCTGCAACAGTCCTTCTGTACTGCAGTCTCCAACTTCTGCTCTCTGCAACAAACTTGTTCACCCTAGTCTCCAACATCTGCTCTCTGCAAAATTCCTTCTGCACATCAGTCTGAAAATTTTGCTCTCTGCAACAATCCTTCTGCACCCCAGACTTCAAAATCTGCTCTCTCTAACAGTCCTTATGCACCTCAGTCTCCAAACTCTGCTCTATGTAAGATCCTTGTGCAACACAGTCTCCAAAATTGGCTCCCTGTAACAGTTCTTCTGCACCTCAATCTCCAAACTATGCTCTCTTTAACAGTCGATCTACACCTCAGTCTGAAACCTCTTCTCTCTACACAATCCATCTGAACCCCAGTCTCCAAACACTGCTCTCTGTAACAGTCCTCCTGCACCTCACTCTCCAAACTATGCTCTCTGTATGATACTTCTGCCACCCAGTCTCCTAACTTTGCTTTATATAACAGTCCTTCTGCACCCCAGTCTTCAACCTATGCTCTATTTAACAGGCCTTCTGCACCCCAGTCTCCAAACTCTGCTCTCTGAAAGAGGCCTTCTGAACCCCAGTCTCCAAACTCTTCTCTCTGCAACAATCATTCTACACCTCAGTCTCCAACATCTGCTCTCTGTAAGATCCTTCTTTAACCCAGTCTCAAACCTCTGTGATCTGTAACAGTCCTTCTGGAGCCCTTCTCCACACTCTGCTCTCCGTAACAGGCCTTCTGTACCCCAGTCTCTAACCTCTGCTCTCTGTAACAGTCTTTTTGCACCTCAGTCTCCAACCTCTCCTCTCTGCAACGATCCTTCTGCACCCCAGTCTCCAACGTCTCTTCTTTTAAACAGTCCTTCGGAACCTCAGTCTTCAAATTCTGCTCTTGGCAACAGTCCTTCTTCACCCAAGTCTCCAGCCTCTGCTCTCTGCAACAGTCCTTCTACTCCCCAGTCTTCAACCTCTTCTCTGTGTAACAGTCCTTCTGCAACCCAGTCTCCAACCTCTGCTCTCTGTAACAATCCTTCTGCACCCCAGTCTCCAAATTCTGCTCTCTGTAACAGTCCTTCTGCACCGTATTCTGAAATCTCTGCTCTCTGTTACAGTCTTTCTATACCACAGTCTCCAACCTCTGCTCTCGGTAACGGTCCCTCTGTACCCCAATTTCCATCCTCTGTTTCTGTAACAGTCCTTCTGCACCTCAGTCACCAAACTCTGCTCTCTGTAACAGTCCTGCTGCAACTCAGTCTCCAACCTCTTCTCTCTATTACAGTCCTTCTGCACCTCAGTCTGAAACCTCTTCTCTCTGCACAATCCTTCTGCACCCCAGTCTCTAATCACTGCTCTCTGTAACATTCGTCCTGCACCACAGTCTTCAATAACTGCTCTCTGTAAGATCCTTCTTCAACCCAGCCTCAGAAATCTGCTCTCTATGACAGTCCTTCTGAAACCCAGTCTCCAAATCTGCTCTCTGGAGCAGGCCTTATGCACCCCAGTCTCCAAACTCTGCTCTCTGAAACAGTCCTTCTGCACCCTAGTCTCCAAACTCTGCTCTCTGTATCGGTCCTTCTGCACCCCAGTCTCACAACTGTGCTTTTTGTATCATAATTCTTCACCCCAGATTCCAACGATTGCTCTGTATAACAATCCTTCTGCATCTTAGTCTCCAACCTCTGCTCTCTGAAACAGTCCTTCTGAACCCCAGTCTCCAAACTCTTCTTTCTGCAATATTTCTTCTTCACCCCAGTCTCCAACATCTTCTCTCTGCAACAGTCCTTCTGCACCCCAGTCTCTAACTGCTGTTCTCTGTAAGGTCATTAAGCACCGCAGTTTTCAAACTCTGCTCTCTGTAACATTCTTTTTCAACCAAGTCTAAAACCTCTGCTTTCCTCAATGGTCCTGCTGCAACCCAGTCTACAACATCTGTTCTCTGCAACAGTCCTTCTAGTTTCCAGTCTCAAACCTCTGCTCTCTGTAACAGTCTTTCTGTACTGCCGTCTCCAACCTCTTCTCTCTCTAATGGTCCTTCTGCATCCCAGTCTCAAACCTCTGCTTTCTGTATATGTCCTACTGAACCACGGATTCCAAACTATGCTTTCTGTAACAGTCCTTCTGCACTTTTGTCTCCAACCTCTGCTCTCTGTAACAGTCCTTCTGCACCCCATTCTCTACCTCTGCTCTCTGTAACAGTCCTTCTGCACCCCATTCTCTAAACTCTGTTCTCTGTAACAGTACTTCTGTACTACAGTCTCCAAGCTCTGCTCTCTGTAAAGGTTCTTCTGCACCCAGTATCAACCTCTGCTTTCTGTATCAGTAATTCTGCACCCCAGTCTCCAACCTTTGCTCTCTGCAACATTCTTTCTGCACCTCAGTCTCCAACCTCTGCTCTGTGCGATAGTTCTTCTGCACCCCAGTCTCAAACATCTGCACTCTGAAACAGTTCTTCTATAAACCATTCTCCAAACTCTGCTCTCTGTAACAGTTTTTCTATATGGCAGTCTCCGATCTCTGCTCTCTGCAATGGTCCTTCTGCACCCCAGTCTCCAATCTCTGCTCTCTGTAACAGTTATTCTGCACCTCAGTCTCCAAATTCTGCTCTCTTCAACAGTCCTCTGCACCCAAGTCTCCAACACCTGCACCTTGCAACAGTCCTTCTTCACCTCATACTCCCACCTCTGCAATTTGAAACAGTCCTTCTGCACCCCAGTCTCCAACCTCTTCTCTCTGTAACAATCCTTCTGCTCCGCTGTCTCCACCTATGCTCTCTTCAAGGGTCCTTCTACACCTCAGTCTCCAAACTTCACTCTCTGTAACAGTCCTTCTGCACCTCAGTCTCCAACATCTGCTCTCTCTAAAATCCTTCTGCAACCCAGACTCCAAACTCTGCCCTCTGTAACAGTCGTTCTACATCCTTTCACCAAACTCTGCTCTCTATAACAGGCCTTCTGCACCGCAGTCGCCAACCTCTGTTCTCTGAAACAGTCCTTCTGCCCCCAGTCTCAAACCTCTGCTCTCTGCAAAGATCCTTCTGCACCCCAGTCTCCAAACTCTGTAATCTCCAACAGTCCTTCTGCACCTCAGTCTGAAAATTCGGTTCTCTGCAACGATCCTTCTGTACACCAGTCTCCAAATTCTGCTCTCTATAACAGTCTTGTTCCACCTCAGTATCCAACCTTTTCTCTGAGTAAGATCCTTCTGCGACCCTGTCTCTGAACTCTGCTCTCTGTAACAGGACTTCTGCACACCAGTCTTCAACCTCTTCTCTCTGCAACAATTCTTCTCCACCCCAGTCTCCAGATTCTGCTCTTTTCAGCAGTCCTTTGCACCTCAATCTCCAAGCTCTTCTCTCTGTAAGATGCATCTGAACCCTCGTCTCTCAACTCTGCTCTCTGTAACAGTCCTTCTGCACCTAAGTCTCCAAACTCTGCTCTGTGTAACAGTCCTTCTGCACCCCAGTCTTCAACATCTGCTTTCTGTAACAGTCCTTGTGAACACCAGTATCAAAACTTTGTTCTCTGCAACAATTTTTCTGGACCCCAGTCTCCAACGTCTACTCTCTGCAACAGTCCTTCTGCAACACAGTGTCCAACCTCTTCTCTTTGTAAGATCCTCTGCATTCCAGCTTCCAAACTCTGTTCTATGTAACATTCCTTCCCCACCCGAGTCTCCAACCTCTGTCCTCTGAAACAGTCCTTCTGCTCCCCAGTTTCCAATATCTGCTCTCAGTAACAGACATTCTGTAATGCAGTCTCCAAACTCTGCTCTATTTAACGGTCCTTCTACACCCCAGTCTCCAACCTCTGCTTTCTGTATCAGTCTGTCTGAACCCTAGTCTCCAACCTCTGTTCTCTGTATCTATCCTTCTGCACCTCAGTCTCCAACCTGTGCTTTATGTAAGAGTCCTTCTGCATCCCAGTCTCCAACATCTGCTCTCGGTAACAGTCCTAAACCCCAGTCTCCAACCTTTGCTCTCTCTTACGGTCCTTCTGCACCCCAATTTCCAAACTCTGATTTCTGTTACAGTCCTTCTGCACCTGAATCACCAAACTCTGCTCTGTGTAACAGTCCTTCTACACCTCAGTCTCCAAACTCTGCTCTCTGTAACAGTCCTTCTGCACCTCAGTCGCCAAACTCTGCTCTCTGTAAGATCCTTCAGCAACCCAGTCTCCAAACTCTGCTCTCTATAACAGTCCTTCTGCACCTGAGTTTCCAATATCTCCTCTCTGTAATAGGCATTCTGCATGCCAGTCTCCAAACTCTGCTCTCTGTAGCAGGCCTTCTGCACTCCAGTCTCCAACCTCTGCTCTCAGCAATTATCCTACTGCACCCCAGTCTCCAACCTCTCATCGTTTCAACAGTCCTTCTGCACCTCAGTCTCAAACTTCTACTCTCTGTAACATTCTTCTTAACCCCTATCTCCAAGTCTCCTCCTTGCAACGATCCATCTGCACCACAGTCTCCAACCTCTGCTCTATGTAACAAGACATCTGCACCTCAGTATCCAACCTCTGCTCTATGTAACAGTCCTCTGCACCCCAGTCTCCAAACACTGCTCTCTGCAAAATTCCTTCTGTACTGAAGTCTCCAACCTCTGCTCTCTGGAACGGTCTTTCTGCACCCCAGTCTTCAACTTCTGCTTTCTGTATCAGTTCTTCTGAACCCAGTATCCAACTTCTGCTCTTTCTAAGAGTCTTTCTGCACCTCAGTCTCCAATCTCTGCTCTCTGCAACAGTTCTTCTGCAATCCAGTCTTGAACATCTGCTCTCTGCAACAATCCTTCTGCACCCCAGTATCCAACATCTGCTCTCTGCAACACTGTTTCTGCACCCCAGTCTCCAAACTCTGCTCTCTGCAATGATTCTCTGGACCCGAGTCTCCAAACTCTACTCTCTGCAACAGTCCTTCTGCACCACAGTCTCAAACCTCTTCTCACTTTAAGATCTTTCTGTACTCCAGTTTACAAAATTTGCTCTTTCTAAAATTCCTTCTCCATCGCAGTCTCTAACCTCTGCTTTCTGGGAGGGTCCTGCGGTACCCCAGTCTCCAACCTCTGTCCTCTGTAAAAGTCCATCTGAACCCCAGTATCCAACCTCTGCTCTCTGTAAATGTCCTCCAGTACTGCAGTCTCCAAACTCTCCTCTGGGTAACAGGCCTTATGCATCCCAGTCTTTAAACCCTCCTCTCTGCAATGATCCTTCTGGACCACAGTGTCAAATCTCTGCTCCTTGCAACAGTTTGTCTGCACTTCAGTCTCCAACATCTGCTTTCTGCAACAGTCCTTCTACAACCTAGTTTCCAACCTCTGCTCTCTGCAACAGTCCTTCTTCACCCCAGTCTCCAAACTCTGCTCTCTGCAAGGATCCTTCTAGGCCCCAGTCTCCAACCTCTGCTCTCTGCAACAGTCCTTTTGCACCCCAGTCTCCAAACACTGCTCTCTGTAAGATCCATCTGAACCCCAGTCTCCAACCTCTGCTCTCTTTAACAGTCCTTCTGCACCCCAGTCTCCAACATATGCTCTCTGCAGCATTCCTTCTGCAGCACATTCTCCAACATCTGCTTTCTGCAACAGTCCATTTGCAGCCCAGTCTCCAAACTCTGCTCTCTGCAACAGTCCTTCTGCATCCCAATCTCCAACATCTGCTCTCTGCAACAGTCCTTCTGCACCTCATCCTCCTACCTCTGCTCTCTTTAACAGTCCTTATGCACTCCAGTCTCCAACCTCTGCTCTCTGTGAGATTCTTCTGCACCCCAGTCTCCAACCTCTGATCTCTGCAACAGTCCTTCTGCAACTCAGTCTCCAACTTCTGCTCTCTGTGAGATCTTTCTGCACCACTGTCTCCAAGCTCGGCTATTTCAACCATCCTTCTGCACCCCAGTTTCCAACCTCTGCTATATGTAGCAGGATTTTGCACCTCAGTCTTCAACCTCTGCTCTCTGCAACAGTCCTTCTGCACCCCAGCCTCCAACTTCTCCTCTCTCTTAGAGTCCTTTTGCACCTCAGTCTCCAAACTCTGGTCTCTGCAAAATTCCTTCTGAAGCCCAGTCTCCATCCTCTGCTCTCTGCACGATCCTTCTCCACCCCAGTCTCCAAGCACTGCTCTCTGTAACAGTCCACCTGCACCTCAATTTCCAACCTCTGCTCTCTGTAAGATCCTTCTGGAACTCAGTCTCCAAACTGTGCTCTGTATATCAGTCCTTCTGCACCCCAGTCTCCAACCGCTCCTCTCTGTAACAGGCCTTCTGCACGCCAGTCTAAAAACTCTGCTCTCTGTAGCAGGCCTTCTGCACCCTAGTCTCCAAACTCTGCTCTCTGCAACGATCCTTCTGCACCCCAGTCTCCAACCTCTGCTCTCTACAATGATCCTACTGCACCCCAGTCTCCAAACTCTGATCTCTGCAACAGTTCTTCTGCAACTCAGTCTGCAACTTCTGCTCGCTGTAAGATCCTTCTGCACCCCTGACTCCAAGCTCTGCTTATGGCAACGATTCTTCTGCACCCCAGTGTCCAAACTCTGCTCTATGTAACAAATATTTTGCATCTCATTCTCCAACCTCTACTCTCTGCAACAGACCTTCTGCACCCCAGTCTCCAACCTCTGCTCTCTGCAACAGTCCTTCTGCACCCCAGTCTCCAAATTCTGCTCTTTGTAACAATCATTCTGCACATCAGTCTCCAAACTCTGTTCTCAGCAACGGTATGTCTGCACCTCAGTCTCCAACCTCTACTTTCTGTAACAGTCTTTCTGCACTTCACTCTCCAACCTCTGCTCTCTGTAGATCCTTCTAAAACCCAGTCTCAAACCTCTGCTCTCTGTATCTATTATTCTGCACCTCAGCTCTCTGTTACAATTTTTCTATACCGCAGTCTCCAAACTCTGGTCTCTGTTTCGGTCCTTCTGCTCCCCAATTTCCACAAACTTATTTCTATAAGAGTCTTTCTGCACCTCAGTCTCCAAACGCTTCTCTCTGTAACAGTCCTTCTACATTTCACTCTCCAACCTCTGCTCTCTGTAACAGTCCTACTGCACCTCAGTCTGACACCTCTGCTCTCTGCACGATCCTTCTGCACCCAAGTCTCCAAACACTGCTCTCTGTAACAGTCCATCTGCAAGTGGTCTCCAAACTCTGCTCTCTGTAAGATTCTTCAGCAACCCAGTCTTCAAACTCTGCTCTCTATAACAGGCCTTCTGCACCCCAGTTTCCAAACTCTCCTCTCTATAACAGGCCTTCTTCACGCCAGTCTTCAAACTCTTCTCTCTGTAGCAGGCCTTCTGCACCCAGTCTGCAACCTCTGCTCTCTGCAATGATCCTACTGAACTTTAGTCTACTACCTCTGATCTCCGCAAAAGTCCTTCTGCACCTCAGTCTTCAAATTATGCTCTCTGTAAGATCCATCTTCACCCCAGTATCCAAACTCTGCTCTCTGCAAGAGTCCTTCCGAATCCAAGCTCCAACCTCTGCTCTCTGTAACAGGACTTACGTACCTCAGTCTCCAACCTCTGCTCTCTGCAACAGTCCTTTTGCACCACATTCTCCAACCACTGGCTGTGTAAGATCCATATGAACCCCACTCTCCAAACTCTGATCTCTGTAACAGTCCTTCTGCACCCCAGTCTCCAAACTCTACTCTCTGTAACAGTTCTTCTGAACCTCAGTCTCCAAACTCTGCTCTCTTAAACAGTCTTTCTGCACCACATTCTCCAAACTCTCCTCTCTGCAACAGTCCTTCTGCACCCCAGTCTCCAACATCTGCTTTCTGCAACAGTACTTCTCACTCCAGTTTCCAAACTTTCCTTCCTGCAATGATCCTTCTGGACCCCAGTCTTTAACGTCTGCTCTCTACAGAGTTCTTTTGCACCAGATTCTCCAAACTCTGATCTCTGTAACAATCATTCTGCACCTCAGTCTCCAAACTCTGTTCTCTGCAAGGGTCTTTCTGCAAATCAGTCTCTAACCTCTACTCTCTGTAACAGTCCTTCTGCACATCAGTCTGCAAAATCTGCTCTCTCTAAGATTCTTCTGCAACTCTGCTTCCTGTAACAGTGATTCTGCACACCAGTCTCCAACCTCTGCTCTCTGCAACGATCCTTCTTCACCAAAGTCTCCAATCTATGCTGTCTGCAACAGTCCTTCTGCACCCCAGTCTCCAACATCTACGCTCTGCAAAAGTCCTTCTGCCCCTCAGTCTTAAAACTCTGCTCTCTGCAAAGACCGTTCTGCACCCCAGTCTCCTACTTCTGCTCTCTGTAACAGTCTTTGCACCTCATTCTCATAACTCTGCTCTCTGTAAGATCCTTCTACAACCCAGTCTTTAAACACTGCACTCTGTAACAGTCCTTTTGCAAAACAGTCTCCAAACTCTGCTCTCAGTAACAGGACTTTTGCAAGCCAGTCTCCAATCTCTGCTCTCAGAAACAGGCCTTCTGCACCTCATTCTCCAACCTCTTATCTCTGCAACGATTCTTCTCCCCCCAGTCTCCAAACTCTGCTCTCTGCAACAGTCCTTTTGCACCCCAGTCTCCAAACACTGCTCTCTGTAAGATCCATCTGAACTCCAGTCTCCAATCTCTGCTCTCTTTAACAGTCCTTCTGCACCCCAGTCTCCAACATATGCTCTCTGCAGCATTTCTTCTGCAGCACAGTCTCCAACATCTGCTCCCTGCAACAGTCCTTTTTCAGCCCAGTCTCCAACCTCTGCTCTCTGCCACAGTCCTTCTTCAGCCCAATCTCCAACGTCTTCTCTCTGCAATAGTCCTTCTGCACCTCAGTCTCATAACTCTGCTCTCTTTAACAGTCCTTCTGCACTCCAGTCTCCAAACTCTTCTCTCTGCAACAGTCTTTCTGAACCCCAGTCTCCAACCTCTGCTCTTTGGAACCATACTTCTGCACCCCAGTCCTCAAACTCTGCTGTCTGCAACAATCCTTCTGGACCCCAGTCTCCAACTTTTACTCTCTGAAAAAGTACTTCTGCACCATAGTCTTCAAACTCTGCTCTCTGTAAAATCCATCTGCACTTTAGTTTCCAAGTTCTGCTCTTTGTAACATTCCTTCTCGAAACCAGTCTTTAACCTCTGCTTTCTTCAAGTGTCCTGCAGCACTCCAGTCTCCAACCTCTGTCCTCTGCAACAGTCCTTCTGCTCCCCAGTCTCCAACATTTGCTCTCTGTAACAGTCCTTCGGCAACCCAGTCTCCAATCTTTGATTTCTGTATCAGTCCTTCTGAACACCAGCCTCAAAACTCTTCTCTGTGTGTCTATCCTTCTGCACCTCAGTCTTTAACCTGTACTCTCTGTAACTTTCCTTCTACACCCTAGTCTCCAACCTGTGCTCTCTGTAACAGTTTTCCTATACCGCAGTCTCCAAACACTGGTTTGCACCTCATTCTCATAACTCTGCTCTCTGTAAGATCCTTCTACAACCTTTCTATAACAGTCCTTCTGCACCTCAGTCTGCAAACACTGGTCTTATTAACACTACCTCTACATATCAGTTTCCAAACTCTGCTCTCTATAACATTCCTTCTGCAACTCAGTCTGACACCTCTCCTCTCTGCATGATCCTTCTGCACCTCAGTCTCCAACCACTGCTCTCTGTAACAGTACACCTGCACCTCAGTCTCCAACCTCTGCTCTTTGTAGGATCCTTCAGGAACCCAGTCTCCAACGTCTGCTCTCTGCAATATTCCTTCGGCAATACAGTTTTCTACATCTGCTCTCTGTAAGATCCTTCTGCACTCCAGTTTTCAAACTCTCCTCTCTGTAATATTTCTTCTCCACCCCATTCTCAAACCTCTGTCCTCTGCAACAGTCCTTCTGCTCCCCAGTCTTTGAGATATGCTCTCTGTAACAGACCTTATGTACCGCAGTTTCCAACCTCTGTTCTCTGTAATGGTACTTCTGCAACCCAGTCTCCAACCTCTGCTTTTTGAATCAGTCCTTCTGAACCCCAGTCTCCAAACTCTGCTCTTTGTATTTATCCTTCTGCACCTCAGTCTTCAACCTGTGCTTTCTGTAACAGTCCTTCTGCAAGTCAGTCTCTAAACTCTGCTCTCTGTAACAGTCCTTCTACACCTCTGTCTCCAACCTCTACTCTCTGTAACAGTACTTCTGCACCTCAGTCTGAAACCTCTGCTCTCCACGATTCTTCTGCACCCCATTCTCCAACTACTGCTCTCTGTAACAGTCCACCTGGACCTCAGTCTTTAACATGTGCTCTCTGTAAGTTCCTTCAGCAAACCAGGCTCCAAACTCTGCTCTCTGTAACAGTTTTTCTGCACCCCAGTCTCCAACCTTTCCTCTCTTTAACAGGCCTTCTGCACTGCAGTCTCGAAACTCTGCTCTCTGTAGCAGGCCTTCTGCACCCCACTCTCCATCCTCTGCTATATGCAACAATCCTTCTGCACCCCAGTCTCCAAACTTTCCTCTCTGCAATGATCCTACTGCACCCCAGTCTTCAACCTCTGATCTCTGCTACAGTCCTTCTGCACCCCAGTCTTAAAATTGTGCTCTCTGTAAGATCTTTCCTCACCTCTGTCTCCAAACTCTGCTCTCTGTAACAGTCCTTCTGCACCCCAGTCTCCAACCTCTGCTCTCCGCAAGAGTCATTCTGCACCCCAGTCTCCACACGCTGCTCTCTGCATCAGTCCTT
>NW_027525258.1:0-21831 GCF_052094955.1 Ictidomys tridecemlineatus
GAGACTAAAGCAGGAGGATCATAAATTTGAAACTCTGCAAGGCCCCCCACCCCAAATAATTGAAAGGGCTGGAGATATAGCTTCATGGTAGAGTGCCACTGGGTTCAATCCCCAGTACTGCAGTAAGTAAGTAAGTAAGTAAGTAAGTAAGTAAATTGATAAATAGAAGTGAAAGCATTTTTTCAAGATGATTTTAACTCAGGATTGGTTGGAACCACATCTAAATATTTTTTTAGGTCTCTAAGAGGTTAAGTATTTTCTCCCATTTTTTGCATTTATCTACTTCTTTTTTTACCACAGTGATAGTCCAGGACATATCACATTTTACAAGTGACATCAGTTGTTTCCTGATCACGATCTGTTTGAAGCCGTGAATGTGATTGGTGGGTGCATTCTGTCTGTATCACAAATACAAAGCGTTGCTCACCATGATGGATGGGCGTGTGCATGTGTGTGTGTGTGTGTGTGTGTGTGTGTGTGTGTGTGTGTGTGTGTGTTATTGATTGTGGGATTGAGAACACTGTCTTATAGTTAGTGGGATGGCAAGTTGGCATCTCAGGCAACATTGATGGCAGAAATCTCAAAGAATATAGCAGGAATCTGCCATCTAAGGCTCAGCAAGCTCAGAACACTTGGTTATCCTAATTGCTATAAATAAAAAGACCCTCATTATTGAACTTCTCTGAGAGCTGCATCACACTGGGGCGGGAGAAGGGAGCCCATTTCCATAGAGATGTACCCTGTTTCTATGGAGACTCCAGCTAGGCTTCAAGGAGCTGGTGGGATAGTACCAGTGGATGCTGCCAAGCCCTGGTCAATCTGAGGAGTTTGCTACTTTAGGAAAGGTGGCAGGGTATCAGCCTATGTGGCCGGGACTAGGCTCTGTGAAGCTGTGTAAGGCCTGATTTCTAAGCAAGGTACTTGTCAATAGAAACCTCGGTAAACGTCCCACCCCCCACCATGCCATGGGCCACCAGAGAGCCCAGGTGTGTCTCTGGAAGCCAGGCTTGGGTATGAGCATGGACATCAATGATTGCAGAGTATTAACAATAGGGGACCATAAATCTCTTTCAGGTGAGTGCAGACTGAAAACAGGGACATCTGGAGGGAGAATAACTTGGTTTTAGATAATCATCAGATCTCTAGGTCTAGAACACGCAGATAGACCCACTCATGGAATTGTGCGTGTGAGTCCAAGGAGCAGGGGTCGATAACTGTGAAACCTGGTTCCCCAGGTTTTAGACACACCTGTTTAGTTCAAAAGAGTGATCTGAGTGCTAAAACAAGATCAAAATAAAGTGGTCTGTATCTGAAGACGTGCTGTGTTGAAGGTGGAAGAAAATCTCTGAAGCCTTCATGGAGAAGGATATGGTGAACTTTAAAGTCCTAGTTGAAGAGGACACGGTAAAGACAACAAATCAGTCTGGGCAGGCTGGCTAGCTGGTGGGATCACTCAGGAGAACAGGAATATGTGAGGAATAGCAGATTAGAGGAGGCTTTGGTGGATTTGATTTGAGTAATGTTGAATTGTGAGTTATCTGTGGGATAATCACGTGGAAATGCCCTTCACAGACAGCCTAGAACTGCAGGTGTCGAATTGGGAGTCATTGTCTTGAAGGCAAATGTTACAGCAAAGGGTGAATATGAAATCTCCCAGGAGAATAGAGAAAGTAGAGAAGGAAATAGAAAAAGTAGAAATTCTTGTAATACTTGGTGTTCACGAAAATTGTAGTAAAATTTATCCAAAAATTACTAAAAACACCACACTATCTAGTTCAGTTGTAGGTATCACTTTCTCTAAATAATTTCCCTAAACAAGAGGTTACCTTATTAGCATTGATTTACAATAAATCAACTTTGAAATGGAGCTGGAAGCTACATGTACTTGACATTTCTTACGTTCTCTGTTTTCTCTATCAACTACCTGGATGAACTTCAAGTCATTTAGAAATCAGTGACATGTACTTTCTTTTAACTCCCCGTATCAAAAAGATCAATATGACAATCTCTTTTATAGGTAGATATCTAGATGTTTTCCAAAAAAAATTAAATTCCACATAGAAGGCAGTTCCAGCAGATTTTACTATGGGAAATTGGTATATGGTCTGTGGATGTGTAAAAGGAAAACTAAACGTAAATGTTCAGGGATTTAAAAATACAATCTCTGAAGTTGTGCATACTGCTATTGTAAAGGTCTTAAATATAAAGGTCAGTTCAGGAGGGACAATTTCATAGGGCATTAAAAAATCTCCCAATGTATGTTTATATAATTTTATCTACATATAAGTTTTTCCTTGGTTTTACTGGATAATTTTTTGTAGGTCACGGGTGTGGGTAGGGTGAAGGATGATATCCAAACAATTTTACTTATCCTCTATGCTCTTTATTAATGTAGGGCATTAGATTGAATCATTATCATGGTCACCATTAGAATCCATTATTAACAATCATAACTCATGAATGACACTTTATGACACAATATGTACTTGCTCTTTAGAATTTATATAATGCAGCATAGGAATTAGATAAACTTAATTGTCAACCCTCTGCTCTGCAATAATAATAACCATAATTATCATAATCATCTAGAACATATATCATAGAAAAATAATTTGAGTGTGAGTCTTCTTAGATTGCTTCAATACACATAAATGCCTGACTTTAAAAACCTTGTATAATGTAGTTTAAAAGTGGCATGTTTTCTGTAAAAATTAGATTGAATTTCGGATAATCCATTCTATCAAAACACAGTGAATTTCTTTGAAAAGATGAATTTTTACATACCTGAATCCAATCACGATTTTTCAAATTGAGTAACGAATAGAGACACATATTAGATAAAAATACCTAACACTTATTAAAAGCCTATAAGACTTTTACATGCATTAACTTATGTGGTTTACACAACAACATATAAGATAACCTATTATCCCCATTTTACAGAAAAAAGAATTGAAATTAATGCACAATATATTAATGCAAGTAGGGAAACATCAATGAATCCCTTTAATTTGCATAATGTACATTAATTTGTACATTTAATATGTATTAACAGTTATGATTTAAGAAACAAAAAAGAAATTGACTCAGAAAATTTATCATGTAATAACTATTATTTGTAGTGATACTTTGTTACCTGATGATCATACCATATATTAGTAAACTGTCTTATTATCTTCAATGCCCAGACATTCTTGTCTTTGGTTCTAATAATTCATTGCACATGATTAATAGGCCAACACAGCTTTCATTAAAATTCCAAATCTCAGGGCCGTAAGAAGCTTAAAGTATTTAAATTTCAATAGAAAGTCAGTGCTTCAGTTAAGCACAACGAATTTTAAAATCTAAATATAAACAAAATAAAATAAATAAGTCTAGAGTCTTAAAAGAAGAACTTTTTTTTTGCTTTGGCAATAAATGAAATATTTTGCTGACTAACCTTAGGGATTCATTTCCTCAAACGAAAAAAAAAATGGGCATGACCAAAACGAGGAAGAATGGTGTGATCATGAAAACCCTTATGCACATCGGGGCAACAGTGATTCCTATTTGATCTCAATAGCACAAGCAATGATTAAAATTTTTAAATCAAATTTTCATGTTGCCCAGTAAATTGCTTAAAACTCACACACACACACACACACACACACACACACACACACACACACAGTACAAGGTCAATTTATTCAGAAAAATATCTGAATGATTTCACGTGCTTGTGGCAATGTGAATTTATTACTGTGAAATCTATGATCTATCTGGCCTGGCCCAGAGTTGTCCTCATATCCTTCCATGTGGTGTGGGTGCTTGGAGCCGAGGGAAAGATCAGAGGTCATTGTGCAGAACAGTTGGCCTCAGTCAGTGAGTTCCAAGTGTTCCCAGTGATGCTGGTCCAAGGACACACTTTGGGAGAGGCTGGGCTCTTTCACCTAACATGCAGGGATGTCCTTACCCCTAACTGGTAGGTTTAAAATCTTAACAAATTCACCAGGAAAAAGCCTCCCTCCTGTCTTGGAGATTCAGCACTCAATTCAGCATTTAACATCTCTTTCAGTTCTGTTTTTTTGGGGCCAGGGTGTAGGGGGGCAGTTACCGGAGATTGAACTCAGGAGCTTGACCACTTAGCCACATCCCCAGCCCTATTATATATTTTATTTAGAGACAGGGTCTCACTGAGTTTCTTGGTGCCTTGTTTTTGCTTAGGCTGTCTTTGAACTCACTATCCTCCTGCCTCAGCCTCTTGAGCTGCTGGGTTACAGGCGTACACCACTGTGCCAGATCTTTCAGTTCTTTTTATTTCACCTGTGCTTCTTCTAGCATAAAGGGGAAAAGGAAGACAAATTATTACCTCTTACGATATGTCAGAGCCTTCTAGTTATAAAATTCTTCAAAATAAAAAATTCTCATTTCCATTTAGGATTTTAAAATTTCTTTTCTTGGTAGTGGTTAGTTTCAATTCAAACCAATTTTGTTCCTATACAGGGTCTAATTTAGTCCTAAGCCAGATCTACTAAGAAACCCAAAGAGGATAAGATCTGATCCCTTTCCTGCTGCGCCCCTCCCCTGACTCAGGCAATGGCAAGGCCCTACTGAGGTGGATGGCGCAAGGCGTCCATCCTCTGGAGGAGCACAGTATGTTTCTGGGAATGGGCTGATTTGTTTTTGTATTCCTTTAATAAGTATAGTTTTGATTTCTCATATGACCATTAAGTATAAAGGAAAAATCATGACTTTCCCAATTAATGCAACTACTTCTAAAGCATAGATCTGTTTGCTCTAAATGCAATGATTTAGCTGTGGAGTGTAAATTGTTAATGTCTAAAGAAAAACTCCCTGTATTCCTGTCAAGGAAGTTTTTGAGAAATTAATTTAAAATCTAGAGAAGGAAAATTAATGTCAAGAAGATAGATTAGTGCTTAGTACTGGGCAACTTGTTCTTGTTCCTGTGCACAATGGTTTGTGCTCCTACTTTTGTTTGGTTACAAGTAATAACAAATCAACTACTTGCCATAACCATGGCACCGGTTCCAGTCAGTAAGTCAAGAGAGAATAGTGAAGGTATAGGCCAATAGTTTGGGACATTTGTAACTATTATTAAAAGTTAACTAAGCAGAAACAGCTCAAAGCAAAACTCGAACTGAAAGTACAAATGCTTGCTTATGCATAGGCCAAGATACATTCTTCTATTCTAATTGTAGCTACGTAATATTTTGTTTTGTTTGAATAATGATTCCTGTTTTGTAACCACAAAGTACTGTAAGCCTGCCAAAATGAAAAGTATATATGATCAACTTCATAAGTCAAGATTGAAATCAACACCTTCACTTTGGTGTCTGTGTTGTTTCTCCACCCCCTCTTTTGCCGACTCCTCACCATCCGTTCGTCTCCTGAGACCCCCTGTTGGAGCTGGTCTCAGACACTGTCCTTCAACCAAGTTACAATCTAATGGGAAGATGAACTAAATATGTGCACTAAAGTTGGTAAAAATTCTATGTAATCTACAAATTATCATTATTTTCCCTTAGTGTTTGCTTGGGCAGCTCTGGGAATGGAGCACTTAATACTTGTCAAAGCCCCTCATTCCACCTTGAATATGCGCTCCTCCAGGTCCTAGTTGGGCTTCTCAATTGTGTACTAAACACTAGCGCAACACCTTGTGTAAATGTGCGATCAGTAAAGGTTGAAGAATGAAGAAGGTCTGTCAAGTACATCCATGGAGCAGAGTTTTTAAAAGATTCTTTAAAGACGGTACTGTGTGGGACCTAAAGGATCTAACAGAGACTTGACAGAGGCGAGAGGAAATTTCTGTTCAGTGGTTGTGGTGCAGATATCTTGCTGAGAAAAATAAAGCCTCTGTGGGCATAAGTGAGGCAGTATAGCCCAGCGGCTTCTGAGGAACTCAGTGTCTCCTGTCTCCTAAACATATCCCTTATGGAGACCATCGTCTCAGTTCCCACAGAACAAGCAGCTCTGCATCTTTCTTTCCCAATCAGTCATCTCAAAGTCAGGTGACCGAGAATTAAGTCACCTATGAGTGACCCCAAAATATAGTATTTCTAAAGGAGGGGGGTTGTGTATGAAGTAGATTACTCACAAGCTTCAGGGACTTATTACAGTTAATAAATTGCTTGCAACTCCCCTCCACAAGCATCTATGTGTTGTAAGATAAAGATGAAAACCCCTAGTTAGTGAATGAATACGTTTCTAAACATAACTTCTTCTACAATAATGATTTTTATTTAAACAGATATTTTGGTAGGTCTATTATTATGCTATATTGTATCAAAATGGGAATCTGTCCCTATACTTTCTCCCTAAAACTTACTCCTTTTTGTCCTGCTCATCAAAAGCAGAGGATTAACACTTAGCATTATCTATTGTTTATCATAAGTAATTTTCCACACACATCATCTTACTTAAGGAATTTAGGCATTCCAGGGTTTCTGGTTATGTTTTGGGTTTTTTTCCAGTACTGGAGGCATCATGCTAAATCCTCCAGGTTTTTTGATAACCTCTGAAGTTATTTCTACTCTGGCAATACAAGCAGTATTGTGAAAACTTAGACACACATAGAAAAGGTGCTATGATAGGTCATTACATAAATGCCATCAAAATGGTAATGAAAATATGTACAATATTCTGTAATATGTTTTTAAGGTGTAGGTATATCTTACCATCACAATTTTCACAATTTTGAAAATTGTGATGGTAAATAAACTACTTACCAGCAACTCTCACAGAGAGGCGTAGATTTCTGGTTTTGGTGTGGCCCTTGCTG
Source organism: Ictidomys tridecemlineatus (assembly GCF_052094955.1). Taxonomy (NCBI): domain Eukaryota; kingdom Metazoa; phylum Chordata; class Mammalia; order Rodentia; family Sciuridae; genus Ictidomys; species Ictidomys tridecemlineatus. Next base: position 6,779 of record NW_027525258.1, read on the forward strand.
CTCTCCATACTAGCACCTGGGCTGCAAAGAAAGCTCTTGCTAAAACTGGCTGTTGGTCTCCATTCACCACAAAATGGACCTGTTATTCTGAAAGTTGCCTGTCGCATATCTGTGGCCTCATGAAGGAGTCAAAAGCCTCTGACCTCTCATAATTCATTTTCCTGTGATGGACTTTTATAGAGGTCTGGGGCTGACTTGTTATAAATATGCATGGAGCCTTTCCTCTGCAGCTGCTCTGGGACTACTCAGTGTGCAAACACAACTCAAGGGCAACGGCTTGAGTTCAACTGCAACAATGGAGAGCAGTTAATTCGCTGTTGGATTCATTAATGTCTTGGCAATCACCTGTTCCCAGCATGCAGCGAGAAGATCAGTGTCCTCTCTCTTCTGGGATGTGGGTGAGCGAAGTTCAGAGTGAGATTTCTGCTAAGAAGTTGTGGGTGACTGAAACCTCAAGACTGCCTTTCCTTCCTGCTAGGGAGAGAAGGGGTCAGGGTGGGTGTACACTTATTGGGATGGATTTCGCACGGCATATAAAGTTTTTCCTTCATGTTACATACTTTGCCAGATGGACAGATATCAGAAGCCACAATATTAAAAGCATCCCCACTATCTTCAGCTGATCCACTCCTGCTAAGGGCTGATCCTTTACCAAACCCTTTATGACTTTGTGCCTCTTAATTTTATGATCCTGCTGATGCTCATGACCTGGTGAAGAAATTGTTTGCTATGGAGTTTAAAAGTAGCGGAAAAAAAAGAGTCATCACACAGCTCTTTCGGGCACAGATGGAGAAAAGACAACAAGCTTGAAAGTCTTGTAGTATTTTACTGATCAAAAATAAAAATAAAAGTATTAGATAAAGAGGTAAGTCTCTAAAACTTATAATTTCCTATAATACAATGAGGTTTTCCTCATGCTTAGGAGAGACACATTAACAGTACTCCTAAAAGATCTTAGAATGATTAGCCATCAGGGAAAGGCAAAGCTAAAGCACATTTGAGAAAGCACTTAACACATTCCAGGGCCTTCACAATAAAAGGAATGATAATGATGTGTTGTTAAGGGAGTGAGGAAATCAGAAGCTTTATTCACCACTCTTAATAATAAGGTAAGCTGGTTCCACTGGTCTGAAAATGATCTGGAACTTCTTCAGAAAGTTAAATATGGAGTTAACGATCCACCTCTTCTACTCCTACTTACAAACTCAAGATAAATATAAAAGTTGTCCACCAATGATTGTTGAGAGCCACAGCCAAAGGGGCCCCAGAAAACTTCCAGCTGCCAGCAAGATTCAGACTGCCAGATGATGATTGGCTCACAGTGGCCCCAGCAACATCTAGCTGATTGGCTCCTCTGCGGTGATGTTCATTGGGCTGTTTCCCTGCCCTTCAGACTGCCAGGTGATGATTGGCTCACAGCGGCCCCAGCAACATCTAGCTGATTGGCTCCTCCACGGAGCTGCTCACTGGGGGACTTCTTTGGCTCCGCCCACGCGACCCAGCCAATCGGCCTCAAGAGCAGGAGGATTGTGGGAGGTTGGGAGGTTGGTGTGAGGAGAGGCTTGTGGAAGCCGGTGGTGGCAGTTGGGCTCTGAGGGTTTTTTTTCTGGAGCTGTTTTGTTTGGCGTTTGTAGTTCTAAACATAAAGTTAGTTTCTTTTTGACAAGTGGCTCCTGATTTGTGCCAAGCCAGACTTCGGCAAATGATTTGTACATGAATGTTTATATAATGTTCATATTATATATAATGTTCATATTATATATATATATGAATCTTATTCATATTAGTCAAAAAATGAAAATGACCAGGCAGGTCTGTAATCTAGCTACTCAAGAAGCTGAGGCAGGAGGATCACAAATTCAGGGACAACCTGGGCAAATTTGCAAGACCCTGTCTCAAAAAAAAATTTTTTTAAAGGGTTGGGCTTTGGCTTAGTGGTAGAACATTGTTTAGTGTGCAGGAGGCTCCGGGTTCAATCTGCAGTACGACACCCACACAGACACAAAGTAAAAATTACTTTCCAGTGGGAAATGAACAAAGAAATATGGCATTTTCATAAGATGGAAATCAGTCACAATAAGGAGGAATAAACTAAAATACTAATACAAGCTAAAATATAACTGAAAATTGCAAACATCCTAAGTGAAAGGAGTCATATCCAAAAGGCGTATATGGTATTACTTCATTAAAAATATCCACAGAAACTCGAGTGTATACATGGGTCTTTTCACATGTGAAGGAGAAACACAAAAATGGTGTTTATTTAAAACTTAGAATCAAGATCCATTAGGAAAATGCAAGTCAAAGTCACATTGCACATAGCACTTCACATTCACTAGTGTTGGCTTGAACTGCAATATTGGGGGAAAGGAGATTGACTGCTTTGGGTATAAGGTTTTTGGGAAGAGAAAAATAATAAAAATATTCTGAAATACCTGTGGATTAGAGAACCCAGGTGAGGTCACAATGTGTCACATACTTAGCACAGTGTGCTTTCCCTGGTTGGAGGGGCACCACAGTGGTCATGAGACACTGTGTATGGAGAGAGCGCTCTTGTAATTGCTGCTGAAGAGTTCACATATTTCTACAACTAAGAAATTTCCTAGAATGAAACCATCATCTAGTTCTAATCTCACTATACTGTCTGTCTCCCAGCCAGCTTCCTCAGAGCACTCTGGAACTCATTGCTTCTCAGGCGGTGAATGATGAGCTTCAACATAGGGGTCACCACACAGAAAAGCACAGAGACAAGGGTGTCCGTGTACAGACTTCTCTGGGCCTGTCATAGTGAAAGTTGGCTGTTCCATAGAAGACCACCACGACAGTGAGGGGGGACACACAGGTGGAGAAAGCCCTCCTCCTGCCCTGGGCAGAGGGAATCCCCAGGATGGCCACCATGATGAGTGCGAAGGAGCCTGCAGTGAAGAGGAAGGAGCTCAGGCCCATGATGGCACTGACAACATGGAGCGCAGACTCAGTGACAGAGGTTTCTTAGGAGGAGAGCTTCAGGAGCAATGGGGTGTCACAGAGAAAGTGGCTGATCTGGTGGGGCCCACACAGAGTGAGTGTGATGGCCAGCACCGTGTGTGTGACCAAATTCACCAGCCCACACAGCCAGAACCCAGTCACAAAGCCAACACAGACCTTCACACTCATGATGACTGGGTACTGAGGAGGACAGCATGTGGCCACACAGCAGTCATACTGGCCACACAGCCAGTAAGAAGCCTTCTGTGCCAGCACTTGTCACCAAGAAGAAGATCTGGGAATTGCAGCCCTCATAACAAATGGCCTTCTTCTCCTAGAAGAAGTTCACCAGCAGTACTGGGAGGGTGGTGGATTTGTATCAGACGTCCAAGAAGCTCAAATTGCTGAGGAAAAAGTACATTGGAGTGTGGAGAGTAGGATTGACCCTGGTGGCCACTATTATGAGCATGTTCCTTAGGAGAGTGGTCAGGTAAATGACCAGAAAGAGCAGGAAGAACCATCCCTGTAGGTTGGAGTGGTTGGAAAATCCCAAGAAGATGAATTCAGTGACAAATCATTGATTGCTCATTTCCAATGTTGTCATAGCTACAAAACAGAGAAAAATAGACCATGATGAGAATGGACTGAGAGCACCCCAAACAGGCTTGTTAATCTGCAGCAACATGGCAAATAATATCGAATGAAAAGCAGCCTGGAGACTGATAAACTGTGGGACTGGTCTCAGGGAATCAGACCCATGGAGCCGCACACATTTGCAGGGGTGATGGTGGATTGGAGTAACCAGAGAATTGCTAGAAGCCAACAGAAAGCCATTTGACCTAATCATGGTGTGAAGTCATTTCTCACTGTCTCAGTAATCTCTGTCCCCTGTTTTTTTTTTTATGTAAACATAGGATTTTTTGAGAAGTTCATTTTCATTGCACATGTTAAGAAAAAAATTTACAAAGCAGTCATCATCTGCAAAAGCAGTCGGTGTTGCCTTCAGTGTTTTCCAATGTAGAGTTTTTCTCATTTTACATCAATCTTGATCTCTGTGTTCGGAAAGGCAGAAGTTAACAATTCCTGTACAATGCTGAAATTATCAGAGCCAGAGGAAAATAGAGGAAAGAAGTTGATGAAGTGGGGTTGGACTGCCTATCTTAAGTATACAGGGAAAATCAGTGGAGTAGAAGGAGAATGAGAGGGCGTAGAGGTTTGTGAAGGGAAGGATTGTGAAAGGTCTTTACGCAGATCATGTTATGTGCACATGGAAGTCTACCACAGGGAACTGCACCTGTATGTATATGTAGAAAGCACCAGTCAGAAATTAACAGATAAATGACCCAAAGAAAGATCAGTAGAGAAAGGAGAATGGGAGCGGAAGGGGAGGGAGATGGGGGGTTGGGACTGAATGGACTAAATCAGATTCCATGCACGTAGGATCTTTTTCTAATAAACCCAACTTCTATGTATAACTATTATGCTCTAATTTAAGAAGATGACATGATCCTATCAGCAAAGAGTGCTCTCTGATCCAGGCCTTCTGCACCCCAGTCTAAAATCTCTGCTCTCTATAACAGTCCTTCTGCACCCAAGTCTACAACCTCTGCTGCCTGCCACAATCCTTCTCCATCCCAGTCTCCAAGTTCTTCTCTCTGGAGCACTCTTTCTGCACCCAACTCTCCAACCTCTGCTCTCTGCAACAGTCCTTCTGCACCTCAGTGTGAAAACTCTGGTCTCAGCAACAATCATTCTGCAAAACAGTCTCCAACCTCTGCTCTCTGCAACAGTCCTTCTGCACCTCAGTCTGAAAACTCTGCTCTCTATAATATCCGTCTGCACACCAGTCTCCAAACTGTGATATCTGTAACAGGCCTTCTGCACCCCAGTCTCCAACCTCTGCTCCCTGAAAGAATCTTTCTGCACCCCTGTCTCCAAGTTCTGCTCTCTGAAAGAGTCCTTCTGCACCCCACTCTCGAACATCTGCTCTCTGCAACAGTCTTTCTGCACCTTAGTCTGAAAACTCTGCTCTCTGCAACAATCATTCTGCAACCAAGTCTCCAAACTCTGCTCTCTGTAACAGTCCTTCTGCACCTCAGTCTCCAAACTCTGCTCTCTCTAATATCCTTCTGCACACCAGTCTTCAAACTGTGCTATCTGTAACAGTCCTTCTGCACCCCAGTCTCCAACCTCTGCTCTCTGTAACAGGCCTTCAGCACCCCAGTCTCCAACCTCTGCTATCTATAACAGGCCTTCTTCACCCCAGTCTCCAAACTCTTCTCTCTGTAACAGTCCTTTTGCACTCCAGTATCAAACCTCTGCTCTCTGTAAAAATCCTTCTGCACCTCAGTCTCAAAACTCTGCTCTCTGCAACGGTTCTTCTGCACCCCAGTCTCCAACCTCTGTTCTCTGCAACAGTCCTTCTGCACCCAGTCTCCAACCTCTTGCTCTATGTAACAGTCCTTCTATACTTCAGTCTCTAAACTCTGCTCTCTGTAACGGTCCTTCCGCACCCCAGTCTCCAAACTCTGCTTTATGTATCAGTCGTTCTGCAACCCAGAATCCAACCTCTGCTCTCTATAACAGTCCTTCTGCACCTCAGTATCCAACCTCTGCTCTCTGTAACAGTCCTTCTGCACCCCAGTCTCAAATCTATGCTCCCTGCAACATTTCTTCTGCACCCCAGTATCCAACCTATGCTCTCTGTAACTGTCCTTCTTCACCCCCAGTATCCAACCTCTTCTCTCTGTAAGATCATTCTGCACCTCAGTCTCCAACCCCTGCTCTCTGTAACAGTCCTTCTGCACCTCAGTCTCTAACCTCTACTCTCTGTATAAATCTTCCTGCAACTCAATTTACAAACTCTGGTCTCTGTAACAGTCCTTCGTCACCTCAGTATCCAACCTCTGCTCTCTGTCACAGTCTATATGCACCCCAGTATCCAACCTCTGCTGTCTGTAACAATCTTAGGCACCTAAATCTCAAACTTCAGCTCTCTGCATCGGTCCTTCTGCACCCCTGTCTACAAACTCTGTTCTCTTCAACAGTCCTTCTGCACCACAGTCTCCAAAGTCTGCTCTCTGTATCAGTTCTTGTGTCTCCCAGTCTCCAACCTCTACTCTTTCTAACAGTCGTTCTGCACCTCAGTTTACAACCTCTGCTCTCTGTAACAGTCCTTCTGAAACCTAGTCTCCAACCTCTACTCTCTGCAACATTTATTCTGCACCCCAGTCTCTAACCTGTGCTCTCTGTAACTGTCCTTCTGCACCACAGTCTACAACATCTGCTCTCTGTAAGTATCGTTCTCCACCATAGTCTCAAACCTCTGCTCTCTTCAACGATCATTCCGAACCTCAGTCTCCAACCTCTGCTCTCTGCAACGATCCTTCTGCACCCCAGTCTTCAACCACTGGTCTCTGTAACAGTCCTTATGCAGCTCAGTCTACAACCTCTGCTCTCTGTAACAGTCCTTCTGCAACCTAGTCTTTAACCTCTACTCTCTGCAACATTTTTTCTGCACTCCAGTCTCCAACCTGTGCTCTCTTTAACTGTCCTTCTGCAGCCCAGTCTCAAAAATCTGCTCTCTGTAAGTATCATTCTCCACAATAGTCTCCAACCTCTGCTCTCCTCAATGATCATTCCGCACCTCAGTCTCAAACCTCTGCTCTCTGCAACGATCATTCTGCACCCCAGTCTTCAACCACTGGTCTCTGTAACAGTACTTATGCAGCTCAGTCTCCAACCTATGCTCTCTGTAAAATACTTCGTCACACCAGTCAACAACATCTGCTCTCTGCAATGATCTTTTAGAACCCCAGTCTCCAACCTCTGCTCCCTGTAACAGTCCTTCTGTACAGCAGTCTCCAAACTCTTCTCTCTGTAACGGTCCTTCTACACCCCAGTCTCCAACCTCTACTTTCTGTATTAGTCTTTCTGCACCCCAGTCTCCAAACTCTGCTCTCTGTAGCAGTTTTTCTTCACCTCAGTCTTTAAACTCTGCGCTCTGCAACAGTCCTCTGCACCCCAGTCTCCACCCTCTGTTCTCGGTAACAGTTCTTCTGCACACCAATCTCCAAACTCTGCTCTCTGTAACACTCCTTCTGCACTCCAGCCTCTAACCTGTGATCTCTGTAACAATTTGTCTGGATATCAGTCTCCAACCTCTGCTCTCTACAACTTTCCTTCTGCTCCACAGTCTCCAAACTCCACTATCTCTAAAAGTCCTTCTGCACCTCAATCTCCAAACTCTGCTCTCTGTAAGATCCGTCTGCAACCAATTCTCCAAGCTCTGCTCTCTGTAACAGTCCTTCTGCACCCCAATCTCAAAAGTCTGCTCTCTGTAACAGGCCTTCCGCACCCCAATCTCCAAACTCTTCTCTCTGTAACAGGCATTCTGCACTCCAGTCTTATAACTCTGCTCTTTTTAATAGGCCTTCTGCACCCAAGTCTCCAACTTCTGCTCTCTGCAATGATCCTTCTGCAACCCAGGATCCAACATCTGCTCTCTGCAACAGTACTTCTGCACCTCAGTCTGAAAATGCTGCTCTCTGCAACAATCCTTCAGCACCCCAATCTTAAACCACTGCTCTTGTAACACTTCTTGTGCACCTCTGTCTCCAATATGCTCTCTGTAAGATCCTTCTGCAACACAGTCTCGAAACTGTGCTATCTGTAACAGTCCTTCTGCATCCCAGTCTCCAACCTCTGCTCTCTGCAACAGTCCTTCTGCACCTCAGTCTCCAACCTATACTCTCTGTAAGATCCTTATGCTCCACAGTCTCCAACCTCTTCTCTCTGTATCAGTCCTTCTGCACCCAGGTCTCCAAACTCTGCTCTCTGCAATATTTCTTCTGCACCCCAGTCTCCAACCTGTGCTCTCTGTAACAGTCCTTCTGCACCCCAGATTGCAACACCTGCTCTCTGCAATGATCTTTCTTCTACACAGTCTCCAAACTTTGCTCTCTGTAAAAGTCCTTTTGTTTTAGAGTCTCCACCCTCTTCTCTTTGTAACGGTCCATCTGCTCCCCAATTGCCAACCTCTGCTTTCTGTAGAAATCATTTTGCACCCCAGTCTCCAAACTCTTCTCTCTGCAATGATCTTTCTGCACCTCAGACTCCTAACTCTGCTCTTTGTAAAAGTCCTTCTGCACCCCAGTCTCCAAACTCTGCTCTCTGTAACAGTCTTTCTACACTTCAGTCTCCAACCTCTCCTCTCTGTACCAATTCTTCTGCACCTCAGTCTCCAAACTCTGCTCTCTTTAACAGTCCTTCTGCACCCCAGTCTCCAACTTCTGCTCTCTGTAACAATCCTTCTGCAACTCAGTCTCCAACTTCTGCTCTCTGCAATGGTTTTTCTGAACCCCAGTCTCCACACTCTTCTCTGCAACAGTCCTTCTGCACCCCAGTCTCCAACCTGTGCTCTTTGTAACGGTCCTTCTGCACACCAATTGCCAACCTCTTCTTTCTATAATAGTGCTTCTGCACCTCAGACTCTAACTTATGCTCTCTGAAACAGTCCTTCTGCACCCCAGTCTCAAACCTCTGCTCTCTGCTACAGTACTTCTGCACCCCAGTCTCCAACATGTGCTCTCTGTATCAGTCATTTTGCACATCAGTCTCCAACCTCTGCACTCTGCAGCAGTCCTTTTACACCCCAGTAACCAAAATCTGCTCTGTGTAACGATGCTTCAGCACCTTAGTTTCCAACCTCTGCTCTCTGAAACGATTCTTCTGCACCCCAGTCTCCAACTTCTGATCTCTGTCTCAGTCCTTCAGCACCACAGTCTCCAAACTTTGCTCTCTGCCAAAGTCCTTATACACCCACGTCTCCAAACTCTGCTGTCTGTAACATTTCTTCTGCACCCAGTCTCCAACCTGTGCTCTCTGTAACAGTCCTTCTGCACCCCAGTCTCCAGCATCTGCTCTCTGACGATCCTTCTTCTATCCAGTCTCCAAACTCTGCTCTCTGTAAAAGTCCTTTTGTATCACAGTCTCCAACCCCTTCTCTTTGTAACGGTTCTCTTTGTAACGGTTCTCTTTGTAACAGTTCTTCTGCCCCCCAATCTCGATTCTCTGCTGTCTGTAACAGTCTTTCTGCACCCCAGTCTCCAACCTGTTTTCTCTGCAACGATCCTTCTGAACCTCAGTCTCCAACATCTGCTCTCTGCAAACGTCCTTCTGCATTCCAGTCTCCAGACTCTGCTCTCTGTAAGATCCTTTCGCATCCCTTTCTCCAACCTCTCCTCTCTGCATCAGTCCTTATGCACCCAAGTCTCCAAACTCTGCTCTCTGCAACATTTTTTCTGCACCCCAGTATCCAACCTGACCTCTCTGTAACTGTCCTTCTGCAACTCAGTCTCCAACCTCTGCTCTGTAACAGTCCTTCTGAACCCCAGTACCCAACATCTGCTCTCTGCAATGATCCTTCTTCTACCCAGTCTTCAAAATCTGCTCACTGTAAAAGTTCTTTTGTATCGCAGTCTCCAACCTCTTCTCTTTGTAACGGTCCATCTGCACCCCAATTGCCAACCTCTGCTTTCTAGAAAACTCTTTTTGCACCTCAGATTCCAACCTCTCCTCTTAGTAACAGTCCTTCTAAGACTCAATCTGAAACCTGTGCTCTCTACATCGGTCCTACTACACCCCAGTCTCCAAACTGTACTATCTGTAACAATCCTTCTGCACCCAAGTCTCCAACATCTGCTCTCTGTAACAGGTCTTCTGCAACCCAGTCTCCAAACTCTGCTCTGTATAACAGTCCTTCTGCACCTCATTCTCCAACCTTATCACTCTGCAACGGACCTTCTGCTCCCCAGTCTCCAACCTCTGCTCTCTGCATGGATCATTCTTCATCCCAGTCTCCAGCGTCTGCTCTCTGCAACAGTCCTTCTACACCCCAGTCTCCAAACTCTGCTCTCTGCTACAGTCTTTCTGCATCTCATTCTCCAACCTCTGCTCTCTGCAACATTTCTTCTGCACCCCAGTCTCCAACCTATGCCTTCTGTAACTATCCTACTGCACCCTGGTCTCCAAACTCTGCTCTCTGTAGCGATCCTTCTGCACTTCAGTCTCCAACTTCTGCTATCTATAACGATCTTTCTTCACCCCAGTCTCCAAACTCTGCTCTCTGCAACAGTCCTTCTGCACCACATACTCCAAGCTCTGCTCTCTGTAACAGTCCTTCTGCACATCTGTGTCCAAAATCTGTTCTTTGTAAAATCCTTTTGCACCTCAGTCTCCAACATCTGCTCTCTGAAATTATCTTTCGGCACCACAGTATCCAACCTCTGCTCTCTGTAACAGTTCTTCTGAACCCCAATCTCCAAACTCTGCTCTCTTTAACACTCCTTCTGCACCCGAGTCTCAATCCTCTGCTCTCTTTAAGAATTTTTTGACACCCCAGTCTTTAAACTCTCCTCTCTGTAAAAGTCCTTTTGCACCTCAGTATCCAACCTCTGCAATCTGTAACGGTCCTGTTGCACCCCAGTCTCCAACATCTGCTCTCTGCAACAATCCTTCTTCTCCCCAAGCTCCAAGCTCTTCTCTCTGCAACGGTCCTTCTGCACCCCAGTTTTCAACCTCTGCTCTCTGTAACAGTCCTTCTGCACCTCATTCTCCAAACTCTGCTCTCTGCAACAGTCCTTCTGCAACCCAGTCTCGAACTTCTGCTCTCGGTATCAGTTCTTCTGAACCCCAATCTCAAAATTCTGCTCTCTGTATCACTCATTCTGCACCCCAGTCTCCACACTCTGATCTCTGTAACAATCTTTCTGGACCTCAGTCTCCAACCTCTGCTCTCTGTATCAGTTCTTCTGCACCTCCGTCTCCAAATTTGTTCTCTGCAATAGTCCTTCTGCACCCCAGTTCCAACCTCTGCTCTCTGAAAATATCCTTCTGCACCTCAGTCTTCTAACTCTGATCTCTGCAACGATCCTTCTGCACCTCAGGTTCCAACGTCTGCTCTCTGCAATGATCCTTCTGCACCCCAGTTCCCAACCTCTGCTCTCTGTAAAAGGCCTTCTACACCCCAGTCTCCAACCTTTGCTCTCTGTAACAGTTCTTCTGTACCACAGTCTCGAAAGTCTGCTCTCTGTAACAGTCCTTCTGCACCCGAGTCTCCAAACACTGCTCTCTGTAAGAATTGTTCTGCACCCCAGTCTCCAACCTCTGCTCTCTGTAAATGTCCTTCTGCACCTCAGTCTCCAATCTCTGCTCTCATTAACGGTCCTTCCACACCCCTGTCTCCAACCTCTGCTCTCTGTAACAATCCATCTGCAACTCAGTCTTCAAACTCTGCTCTCTGTAACAGTCCTTCTGCACCCTAGTCTCCAACATCTGCTTTCTGAAAGGATCCTTATTCTACCCAGTCTCCAAACTCTGCTCTCTGTAAAAGTCGTTCTGCACCCCAGTCTCCTACATCTGCTCTCTGCAACGATCCTTCTTCTACCCAGTCTTCAAACTCTGCTCACAAAATCCTTTTGTATCACAGTCTCCAACCTCTTCTCTTTGTAACGGTCCATCTGCACCCCAATTGCCAAACTCTGCTTTTTATGAAAGTTCTTTTGCACCTCAGACTCCAACCTCTCCTTTCTGTAACAGTCCTTCTAAGACTCAATCTGAAACCTCTGCTATCTGCATCTGTCCTTAAACACCCCAGTATCCAAACTGTGCTATCTGTAAAAATTCTTCTGCACCCATGTCTCAAACATCTGCTCTCTGTAAAAGGTCTTCTGCAAGCCAGTCTCCAAACTCTTCTCTCTGTAACAGTCTTTCTGCACCTCAGTCTTCAACCTCATCACTCTGCAACAAACCATCTGCTCCCCAGTCTCCAACCTCTGCTCTCTGCAAGGATCATTCTCCATCCCAGTCTCCAACGTCTGTTCTCTGCAACAGTCCTTCTACACCCCAGTCTCCAACCTCTGCTCTCTGCTACATTCTTTCTGCATCCGAGTCTCCAACCTCTGCTCTCTGCAAGATTTCTTCTGCACCCCAGTCTCCAACCTATGCTTTTTGTAACTATCCTACTGCACCTTGGTCTCCAAACTCTGCTCTCTGTAGCGATCTTTTTGCACCTCAGTCTCCAACTTCTGCTCTCTGTAACGGTCTTTCTGCACCCCAGTCCCCAAATTCTGCTCTCTGCAACAGTCCTTCTGAACCCCATACTCCAAGCTCTGCACTTTGTAACAGTCCTTCTGCACATCTGTGTCCAAAATCTGTTCTCTGTAAAATCCTTTTGCACCTCAGTCGCCAAGCTCTCCTCTCTGTACCAATTTTTCTGCACCTCAGTCTTCAAACTCTGCTCTCTATAACAGTCCTTCTGCACCCGAGTCTCCAAGCTCTGCTCTCTGTAACAATCCTTCTGCACCCCAGTCTCCAACCTCTGCTCTCTATACAGTTCTTCTGCACCGCAATCTCCAAACTCTGCTGTCCTTATCACTCCTTCTGCACCCCAGTCTCCATTCTTTTCTCTCTCTAAGAATGCCTCTGCACCCCAGTCTCCAACCTAGTCTCTCTGTAAATGTCCTTCTGCACCTCAGTCTCCAACCTCTGCTCTCACTAATGGTCCTTCTGCACCCCAGTCTCAAAACTCTGCTCTCTGTAACAATCCATCTGCAAATCAGTCCCCAACCTCTGCTCTCTGTAACAGTCCTTCTGCACCCTAGTCTCCAAAATCTGCTCTCTGAAAGGATCCTTCTTCTACCCAGTCTCCAACCTCTGCTCTCTGTAACAGTCCGTTTGTATCGCAGTCTCCAAACTCTTCTCTTTGCAACGGTCCTTCTGCTCGCCAATTGCCAGCATCTGCTTTCCGTAACAGTCTTTCTGCACCCCAATCTCCAACCTCTTCTCTCTGCAATGATCTTTATGCACCTCAGACTCAAACCTCTGCTCTCTGCACCAGTCCTTCTGCACCCCAGTCTTCAGACTCTGCTCTCTGAAAGATCATTTTTATCCCAGTCTCCAAACTCTGCTCTTTGTAGCAGTTCTTCTGCACCCCAGTATCCAAACTCTGCTCTTTAAAAGTCCTTCTGCACCTCAGTCTCCAAACTTTGCTCTCTGTAATGGTCCTTCTGAACCCCAGTCTCCAACCTCTGCTCTCTGTAATAATCCTTCTGCACCTCAGTCTCCAACGTCTGCTCTCTGTAACAGTCCTTCTCCACCCCAGTCTCCAACATCTGCTCTCTGCAACGGTCATTCTGCACCCCAGTCTCCAAACTCTGCTCTCTGTAACAGTCCTCCTTTAGTGCACTCTCAAAAATCTGCTCTATGTAATGGTCCTTCTGCACCCAAGTCTCCAATCTCTGCTCTCTGTAACACTCATTCTGCACCTCAGTCTCCAAACTCTGCTCTCTGCAACAGACCTTCTGCACCTCAGTCTGAAAAGTTTGTTCTCTGCAAGGATCCTTCTGCACCACAGTCTCAAAATTCTGCTCTCTGTAACAGTCCTTCTGCACTTTAGTCTCTAACCTCTGCTCTCTGTAACAGGCCTTTTGCACCCCATTCTCCAACCTCTTCTCTCTATAACATTCCTGCTGTTCCACAGTCTCCAAAATTTTCTCTCTGTGTAAGATCTTTCTGCAACCCTGTCTCCAAACTCTGCTGTTTTTAACAGTCCATCTGCACCCCAGTCTCCAACCTCTGCTCTGTGTAACAGTACTTTTGCACTCCATTCTCCAACCTCTGCTGTCTGCATCAGTCCATCTACACCAGAGTCTCCAACTCTGCTTTCTTTATCAGTCCATCTGCACCCCAATCTCCAACCTCCGCTCTCTGTTACAGTCCTCCTGCACCTCAGTCTACAAACTCTGCTCTCTGCAACAGTCCTTCTTAAACCCAGTCTCCAAACTCTGCTCTCCACAACAGTCCTTCTTAAACCCAGTCTCCAAACTCTGCTCTCTGCAACAGTACTACTGCACCAAAGTCTCCAAACTCTGCCTCCGTAACAGTCCTACTGAAAGGCAATCTCCAAACTCTGCTCTCTGCAACAGTGCTTCTGCACACAAATCTCAAACCTGTGCTCTTTGCAACAGTTTTTCTACACCCTATGTCCAGGCTCTGCTCTCTGCAGCAGTCCCTGTGCAACGCAGTCTCCAACCTCCGCTCTCTATAACGATCCTTCTGTACCTCAGTCTCCAAACTCTGCTCTCTACAACAGTCCTTCTGCACCCTAGTTACCAACATCTGCTCTTTTTAACGGTCCTTCTACACCCAATCTCCAACCTCTGCTTTTTGTATCAGTCTGTCTGAAACCCAGTCTCCAACCTCTGTTCTCTGTATCTATTTTTCTGCACCTCAGTCTCCAACCTGTTCTCTATGTAAGAGTCCTTCTGCACCCCAGTCTCTATCCTCTGCTTTCCGTAAAGGTTCTATACCGAAGTCTTAAAACTCTGCTCTCTGTAACCGTCCTTCTGCACCCCAATTTCCAAACTGTACTTCCTGGAAGAGTCCTTCTGCACCTGAGTCTTCAAACTCTGTTCTCTGTAACAGTCCTTCTACACCTCAGTCTCCAACTTCTGCTCTCTGTAACAGTCCTTCTGCACCTCAGTCTGAAACCTCTGCTCTCTACACGATTCTTCTGCACCCTAGTATCCAAACAATGCTCTCTGTAACAGTCCACCTGCACCTCAGTCTCCAACCTCTGCTCTCCGTAAGATCCTTCAGAAACCCAGTCTTCAAACTCTGCTCTTTGTAACAGTTCATCTGCACTCAGTCTCCAACCTCTCCTCTATGTAACAGGCCTTCTGCATGCCAGTCTCCTAACTCTGCTCTCTGCAACGATATGTCTGCACCCTAGTCTCCAACCACTGCTCTCTGCAATGATCCTACTGCACCCCAGTCTCCAACCTCTGATTTCTGCAACAGTCCTTCTGCACCTCAGTCTCCAACTTCTGCTCTCTGTAAGATACCTCAGCACCCTTGTCTCCAAGATCTGCTCATTGCAACGATCCTTCTGCACCCCAGTCTACAAACTCTTCTCGATGTAAAAGAACTTCTACACCTCAGTCTTTAATCTCTGTTCTCTGCAACAGTCCTTCTGCACCCCAGTCTCCAAACACTGCTCTCTGCAATAGTCTTTCTTTACTGCAGTC